>NC_088226.1:152223-185091 GCF_036934945.1 Oncorhynchus masou masou
TGTGGATTTACCTTTTTGTCTTGGAGGATTACCTTGTGGATTACCTTGTTCTTGTGGAATTCCTTTTGAGGTTGTGGAGTTACATGTTTTCCTGAAGGACTTCACTTTTTACTTTATTAAATACACCGTCTCAAGTACTGCTGTGTCTGCCTCATTTACATTTACATTTAAGTCATTTGGCAGACGCTCTTATCCAGAGCGACTTACAAATTGGTGAATTCACCTTATGACATCCAGTGGAACAGCCACTTTACAATAGTGCATCTAAATCATTTAAGGGGGGGGTGAGAAGGATTACTTTATCCTATCCTAGGTATTCCTTAAAGAGGTGGGGTTTCAGGTGTCTCCGGAAGGTGGTGATTGACTCCGCTGTCCTGGCGTCGTGAGGGAGTTTGTTCCACCATTGGGGGGCCAGAGCAGCGAACAGTTTTGACTGGGCTGAGCGGGAACTGTACTTCCTCAGTGGTAGGGAGGCGAGCAGGCCAGAGGTGGATGAACGCAGTGCCCTTGTTTGGGTGTAGGGCCTGATCAGAGCCTGGAGGTACTGCGGTGCCGTTCCCCTCACAGCTCCGTAGGCAAGCACCATGGTCTTGTAGCGGATGCGAGCTTCAACTGGAAGCCAGTGGAGAGAGCGGAGGAGCGGGGTGACGTGAGAGAACTTATCTTCTGGGTTCTGCTGACTATTCGTGGCTCAGTTGGTTAAGTGACTGTTTCTCACTCCGGAGACCCGGGTTCGTAACCGGGTCCTGACAGATCACTGGAACAACAGGTATAGTCCCAGGCCGTCAATCATCATCTCAGTCGGCTATGAATGGCTTGTGTTTCAGCTTAGGGGAGATGGTGGCAGCTTTGATGGTGTGTGTTGTTTAGGAGTGTTTACATGGATGTTAACTGTGGGGTTGTCCTCTCCTGCTCTTAGTGGAGAGCACACACATACTGTAGGCCTACATTTATTTAAAAAAACACAGTTACATGATACCACTACCAGTCATGCAATGCTCAACATGCACACATATTTACAGAATTCTCAAGCATTCCGTTATTATTGTATTAACAAAGGACGCCTATAAAAGACTAGGAAATCTGGAAGTAGCCAAAGCAGCTGATCCTGGCTTTGACGTGTTTGCCCTCTCCTTGTGCTCTTGGTACTGTGACTGACCTCCCAGCTGAAGATCATAAAACTGCAGGAAAGAGAGAGTGAGGAAGGAAGGGAAGGCTGGTTGGAGTGAGAAAGAGAGAGACAGACAGGGAGAGAGAGAGAGGCAGAGAGCGATAGGGAGAATGGGGAGGGAGCAGAAGAGACATAGGTATGGGGGAGACAGAGAGATAGAGTGGGAGCGGGTGAGAAGGACAGAGAGAGTTGTGTGGAAGGGATGAAGTGAGGCAGAAGAGTGACATAGGCTGTGAGTGAGGGAGATGTGAGAGTGAGGCGTGGAAAAAGTGTAACAAGACTGAGACAGCATACGGTGAAGAGGATATGAGGAGTTGTGAGAGAACGAGAGAGAGAGAGAGAGAGAGAGAAAGGAGATGGTAGAGAGATTGAAGGCGTTATTAGAGAAAGAGAGGAAGGAAGGCTGTGGGTTGGTGTAGAGGAGTAGGGTGAGGTGTGGCCTCATATCGCTGGTTTATGAGAATGTGTTCACTGTGATTTACACCCAACTGACTGCAGAGGGACAGGAGTAGTGTGCATGGGAGAGAGAAAAGGAAGAGAGAGAGAGGGGAAAAGAGAGAGGCCCTAGACTCCACAGACCCACGCCTTAAAGCTAATGAAAAAGCAGCTTTCAACCAGCCAGTCCCTGTCTCTGTCACTAACCATAATGATAAAGCTTTGGAGCACCTTAAATTCAATTTTTGCCAAAAAGGCAAACTCAGCTCCATCATTCATAGAATCAGATGCCGACGCTACACATCCAAGTATAACTGAGCAAATTATGGAAGACAAGCATTGTAATTTTAATTCACTCACAAAGTGAGTGTGGAAGAGGTAAAACAAATGTAGTTGTCCATCAACAATGAAAAGCCACCTGGGTCTGACAACTTGGATGGAAAATTACTGAGGATAATTGCGGACGATACTGCCACTTCTATTTGCCATATCTTCAATCTAAGCCTACAAGAAAGCGTATGCCGTCAGGCCTAAAGGGAAACAAAAGTCATTCCGCTATCCATGAATAGTAAAGTCCCCTTTACTGGCTCAAATAGCAGGCCAATCAGCCTGTTACCAACCCTTAGTAAACTTTGTGAAAAAACTGTTTGACCAAATGCAATGCTATTTTACAGTAAACAAATTGACAACAGACTTTCAGCACGCTTATACATTTACATTTACATTTAAGTCATTTAGCAGACGCTCTTATCCAGAGCGACTTACAAATTGGTGAATTCACCTTCTGACATCCAGTGGAACAGCCACTTTACAATAGTGCATCTAAATCATTAAGGGGGGGTGGTGAGAAGGATTACTTATCTTATCCTAGGTATTCCTTGAAGAGGTGGGGTTTCAGGTGTCTCCGGAAGGTGGTGATTGACTCCGCTGTCCTGGCGTCGTGAGGGAGTTTGTTCCACCATTGGGGGGCCAGAGCAGCGAACAGTTTTGACTGGGCTGAGCGGGAACTGTACTTCCTCAATGGTAGGGAGGCGAGCAGGCCAGAGGTGGATGAACGCAATGCCCTTGCTTGGGTGTAGGGCCTGATCAGAGCCTGGAGGTACTGCGGTGCCGTTCCCCTCACAGCTCCGTAGGCAAGCACCATGGTCTTGTAGCGGATGCGTGCTTCAACTGGAAGCCAGTGGAGAGAGCGGAGGAGCGGGGTGACGTGAGAGAACTTGGGAAGGTTGAACACCAGACGGGCTGCGGCGTTCTGGATGAGTTGTAGGGGTTTAATGGCACAGGCAGGGAGCCCAGCCAACAGCGAGTTGCAGTAATCCAGACGGGAGATGACAAGTGCCTGGATTAGGACCTGCGCCGCTTCCTGTGTGAGGCAGGGTCGTACTCTGCGGATGTTGTAGAGCATGAACCTACAGGAACGGGCCACCGCCATGATGTTGGTTGAGAAGGGGAAGGACATTCAACATGCACGGCACTTACACAAATGACTGATGATTAGCGGAGAGAAATTGATGATAATGTTTGTTAGTATTCAGTGTGGCCTTTGACATTATCGATCAGTCTGCTACAGTATATGGTTGATAAAGAGTTACCTGTCTAACAGAACACAGAGGGTGTTCTTTAATGGAAGCCTCTCCAGCATAATCTAGGTAGAATCAGGAATTCCCCAGGGCAGCTGTGTAGGTCCCTTACATTTTTTAATCTTTACTAATGACATGGCAGTGTGTCTGTGTATGTGGATGACTCAACACTTCACACGTCAGCTACTAGATCAAGTGAAATTACTTCAACACTTAACAAAGATCTGCAGTCAGTTTCAGAATGGTTGGCAAGAAATAAGTTAGTCCTAAATATTTCAAAATCTAAAAGCATTGTGTTTGGGTCAAATAATTAATTAAACCCTAAACCTCAACTAACCTCAATCTTGTAATGAATAATGTGGAAATTGAGCAGGTTGAGGTTACAACTGCTTGGAGTAACCCTGGATTGTAAACTGTAATGGTCAAAACATGTTAATGCAAGAGTAGCTAAGATGGAGAGAAGTCTGTCCATAATAAAGCGCTGCTCTGCCTTCTTAACAACATTGTCAAAAGGCAGGTCCTACAGGCCCTAGTTTTGTCACACCTGGACTACTGTCCAGTCATGTAGTCAGGTGCCACAAAGAGGACTAAGGAACATTGGCTCTTAAATGTATACGGAGAGCTAACATTAATAACATGCATGTAAGTCTCTCATGGCTCGAAGTGGAGGAGAGATTGACTTCATCACTACTTGTTTTTGTAAGAAGTGTTGACATGCTGAATGCAAACGGGCATCTGTTTAAACTACTAGCACACAGTGCGGACATCCAGGCTTACCTCATAAGACATGCCACCAGCGGTTTCTACACAATCCCCAAGTCAAGAATAGACTATGGGAGGCGCTCAGTACT
This sequence comes from Oncorhynchus masou masou, assembly GCF_036934945.1. NCBI lineage: Eukaryota > Metazoa > Chordata > Actinopteri > Salmoniformes > Salmonidae > Oncorhynchus > Oncorhynchus masou. Next base: position 156,261 of record NC_088226.1, read on the forward strand.
ACACAGAGCCATGACTACATGGAACTCTATTCCACATCAGGTAACTGATGCAAGCAGTAGAATCAGATTTAAAAACCAGATAAAAATACACCTTATTGAACAGCAGGGACTGTAAAGAGACACACACACAGGCACAGACCTGCTGTTTTCACATTAGCTAGCGTGTCTGCTTATCAGTGGAGTCTGGGGCCTCTTTCTCTCAATCCAATCCTTAGCATGACATTTCTCTCTCTCTGTCTCTCTCTGTCTCGCTCGCTCTCTCAATCCAATCCTTGGCATAATATTTCTCTCTCTCTCTCAGGGCTGTACAGATCCAATCCAAGTCAGTTATAGTGTTTTGTATAATCACTGCAGCTCCACTAATTGCTCCTGAGCCACTGTGGCAGAAGATGCTTCAGATAATGAACAGGGGTCATAAGTCATGGGGGGTCAAAGAGGACTAGACTGCGTGTGGAGGCAGTCAGCTTTGCAGGAAATGCTGTGTTTGCCAATAGTCCGAAGTTGCTCTCTCTCCTTTTGTATGCATTGACCTTGTAAGGAGAAGGTCCGTTGTGTGGGCTTAAACCATAATGTTTTCAGATGTCTTCACCTTTTAGATCAGTTCAGACTAAGGAGAGGGAACAAGGCGAGGAAGCCACTTCAGACTATTCTATTGAGATACGCCCTGGACCATATTACTTCATTCACTGAAGCCTCCTCAGGCGCCACCCCTCATTATTTTGCTTATGGTTTGAAGGAGAAGCTCATATAGAACCCGAAGCCCCCTCAAGTGTGTCTCTGATTGGTGGGGCTGTTTGCCTCTGTTATTTCATTGGCTTGGAGAGGCTTCTATGTAGTAACCGAAGCAAATCAAATCAAATCACATTTTATTTGTCACATACACATGGTTAGCAGATGTTAATGCGAGTGTAGCGAAATGCTTGTGCTTCTAGTTCTGACAATGCAGGAATAACCAACAAGTAATATAACTAACAATTCCAAAACTAATTTCTTATACACAGTGTAAGGGGATAAAGAATATGTACATAAAGATATGAATGAGTGATGGTGCAGAGCAGCATAGGCAAGATACAGTAGATGGTATCGAGTACAGTATATACATATGAGATGTGTATGTAAACAAAGTGGCATAGTTAAAGTGGCTAGTGATACATGTATTACTTAAGGATGCAGTAGATGATAGAGTACAGTATATATGTGTACATATGAGATGAATAATGTAGGGTATGTAAACATTATATTAGGTAGCATTGTTTAATAAAGTGGCTAGTGATATATTTTACATCATTTCCCATCAGTTCCCATTATTAAAGTGTCTGGAGTTGAGTCAGTGTGTTGGCAGCAGCCACTCAATGTTAGTGGTTGCTGTTTAACAGTCTGATGGCCTTGAGATAGAAGCTGTTTTTTAGTCTCTAGGTCCCAGCTTTGATGCACCTGTACTGACCTCGCCTTCTGGATGATAGTGGGGTGAACAGGCAGTGGCTGGGTGGGTGTTGTCCTTGATGATCTTTATGGCCTTCCTGTGACATCGGGTGGTTTAGGTGTCCTGGAGGGCAGGTAGTTTGCCCCCGGTGATGCGTTGTGCAGACCTCACTACCCTCTGGAGAGCCTTACGGTTGTGGGCGGAGCAGTTGCCGACCCAGGCGGTGATACAGCCCGCCAGGATGCTCTCGATTGTGCATCTGTAGAAGTTTGTGAGTGCTTTTGGTGACAAGCCGAATTTCTTCAGCCTCCTGAGGTAGAAGAGGCACTGCTGTGCCTTCTTCACGATGCTGTCTGTGTGAGTGGACCAATTCAGTTTGTCAGTTTGTGTATGCCGAGGAACTTAACCTCTTACACCTATGGTGGCGCTATTTCATTTTTGGAAGAAAAACATTCCCGTTTTAAACAAGATATTTTGTCACAAAAAGATGCTCGACTATGCATATAATTGCTACTGTTCGAAAGAAAACACGCTGACGTGTCCAGAAATACAAATATCTTCTCTGTGCGTGCCCTTTAACGTGAGCTTCAGGCAAAACCAAGATGACTTGGCATCCAGGAAATGACAAGGATTTTTGAGGCTCTGTCTTTCATGATCTCCTTATATGGCTGTGAACGCAAGAGGAATGAGTCTGCCCTTTCTGTCGTTTCCCCAAGGTGTCTGCAGCATTGTGACGTATTTGTAGGCAGATCATTGGAAGATTGACCATAAGAGACCACATTTACCACGTGTCCGCCCGGTGTCCTGCGCCGAAATTGGTGCGCAAAAGTCACCTGCCAGTATTTTTCCATGGGGCACAGAGAGAGAAGCAAGCTTCCACGAACTGCATGTCAATGAAGAGATATGTGAAAAAACACCTTGAGGATTGATTCCAAACAACGTTTGCCATGTTTCGGTCGATATTATGTAGTTAATCCGGAAAAGTTTCACGTTGTAGGTGACTGCATTTTCGGTTCGTTTCGGTAGCCAGGCGCAATGTAGAAAACGGAACGATTTCTCCTACACACAGACGCTTTCAGGAAACACTGCGCATCTGGTATGTGGCTGGGAGTCTCCTCATTGAAAACATCAGAAGCTCTTCAAAGGTAAATGATTTTATTTATTTGGTTATCTGGCTTTTGTGAAAATGTTGCGTGCTACATACACAAAATGCTATGCTAGCTTTGCATACTCTTACACAAATTAGTCAATTTCTATGGTTCAAAAGCATATTTTGAAAATCTGAGATGACAGTGTTGTTAAGAAAAGGCTAAGCTTGAGAGCAAACGCATTATTTTAATTTTATTTGCGATTTTCAGAAATCGTTAACGTTGCGTTATGCTAATGAGCCTGAGGCTTAGTCACAATCCCGGATCCGGGATGGGGAGTTTCAAGAGGTTAAAACTTACTACCCTCTCCACTACTGTTCCATCGATGTGGATAAGGGGGTGTTCCCTCTGCTGTTTCCTGAAGTCCAAAATCATCTCCTTAGTTTTGTTGACGTTGAGTGTGAGGTTATTGTCCTGACACCACACTCCGAGGGCCCTCACCTCCTCCCCTGTAGGCCGTCTCGTCGTTGTTGGTAATCAAGCCTACCACTGTTGTGTCGTCCGCAAACTTGATGATTGAGTTGGAGGCGTGCGTGGCCGCGCAGTCGTGGGTGAACAGGGAGTACAGGGAGAGGGCTCAGAACGCACCCTTGTGGGGCCCCAGTGTTGAGGATCAGCGGGGGAGGAGATGTTGTTGCCTACCCTCACCACCTGGGGGCGGCCCGTCAGGAAGTCCAGTACCCAGTTGCACAGGGCGGGGTCGAGACCCAGGGTCTCGAGCTTGATGACGAGCTTGGAGGGTACTATGGTGTTAAATGCCAAGCTGTAGTCGATGAACAGCATTTTCACATAGGTATTTCTCTTGTCCAGATGGGTTCGGGCAGTGTGCAGTGTGGTTGAGATTGCGACGTCTGTGGACCTATTTGGGCGGTAAGCAAATTGGAGTGGGTCTAGGGTGTCAGGTAGGGTGGAGGTGATATGGTCCTTGACTGGTCTCACAAAGCACTTCATGATGACGGAAGTGAGTGCTACGGGGCGGTAGTCGTTTAGCTCAGTTACCTTAGCTTTCGTGGGAACAGTAACAATGGTGGCCCTCTTGAAGCATGTGGGAACAGCATACTGGTATAGGGATTGATTGAATATGTCCGTAAACACACCAGCCAGCTGGTCTGCGCATGCTCTGAGGGCACGGCTGGGGATGCCGTCTGGGCCTGCAGCCTTGCGAGGGTTAACATGTTTAAATGTTTTACTCACCTCGGCTGCAGTGAAGGAGAGACAGCATGTTTTCGTTGCAGGCCGTGTCAGTGGCACTGTATTGTCCTCAAAGCGGGCAAAAAAGTTATTTAGTCTGCCTGGGAGCAAGACATCCTGGTCCATGACTGGGCTGGTTTTCTTCTTGTAGTCCGTGATTGACTGTAGACCCTGCCACATACCTCTTGTGTCTGAGCCGTTGAATTGAGATTCTACTTTGTCTCTGTACTGACGCTTAGCTTGTTTGATAGCCTTGCGGAGGGAATAGCTGCACTGTTTGTATTCGGTCATGTTACCGGTCACCTTGCCCTGATTAAAAGCAGTGGTTCGCGCTTTCAGTTTCACGCAAATGCTGCCATCAATCCACGGTTTCTGGTTAGGGAATGTTTTAATCGTTGCTATGGGAACGACATCTTCAACGCACGTTCTAATGAACTCGCACACCGAATCAGCGTATTCGTCAATGTTGTTGTCTGACGCAATACGAAACATGTCCCAGTCCACATGATGGAAGCAGTCTTGGAGTGAGGAATCATCTTGGTCGGACCAGCGTTGAACAGACCTCAGCGTGGGAGATTCTTGTTTTAGTTTCTGTCTGTAGGCAGGGATCAGCAAAATGGAGTCGTGGTCAGCTTTTCCGAAAGGAGGGCGGGGCAGGGCCTTATATGCGTCGCGGAAGTTAGAATAACAATGATCCAAGGTTTTGCCAGCCCTGGTAGCGCAATCGATATGCTGATACAATTTAGGGAGTCTTGTTTTCAGATTAGCCTTGTTAAAATCCCCAGCTACAATGAATGCAGCCTCAGGATGTATGGATTCCAGTTTGCAAAGAGTCAAATAAATTTCGTTCAGAGCCATCGATGTGTCTGCTTGGGGGGGAATATATACAGCTGTGATTATAATCGAAGAGAATTCTCTTGGTAGATAATGCGGTCTACATTTGATTGTGAGGAATTCTAAATCAGGTGAACAGAAGGATTTGAGTTCCTGTATGTTTCTGTGATCACACCACGTCTCGTTAGCCATAAGGCATACGCTCCCGCCCCTCTTCTTACCAGAAAGGTGTTTGTTTCTGTCGGCGCGATGCGTGGAGAAACCCGCTGGCTGCACCGCCTCCGATAGCGTCTCTCCAGTGAGCCATGTTTCCGTGAAGCAAAGAACGTTACAGTCTCTGATGTCCTCTGGAACGCTACCCTTGCTCGGATTTCATCAACCTTGTTGTCAAGAGACTGGACATTGGCGAGAAGAATGCTAGGGAGTGGTGCACGATGTGCCCGTCTCCGGAGTCTGACCAGAAGACCTCCTCGTTTCCCTCTTTTACGAAGTCGTTTTTGGGTCGCCGGCTGGGATCCATTCCGTTGTCTTCGTTGAAAGGCAGAACACAGGATCGCTTCGCGAAAGTCATATTCTTGGTCGTACTGATGGTGAGTTGACGCTGATCTTATATTCAGTAGTTCTTCTCGACTGTATGTAATGAAACCTAAGATGACCTGGGGTACTAATGTAAGAAATAACACGTAAAAAAAACAAAAAACTGCATAGTTTCCTAGGAATGCGAAGCGAGGAGGCCATCTCTGTCGGCTCCGGAAGTCTATTACAGCTATTTTAAGCTATTTTAAGTGACATCACCACAGTTACATCAACCTACCCTGGGACCTGAAGTACTGTCACCCCCACCACTTACCACCACAGCTCAGGGTTTTGTGGTAGAGCTTTTGACAGGTGCTGCCTCAGAGATGACAGCCATTTACCTGTACTAGTGCACTACATTTGACATCCTATTCTGTAGTGTCTGTATGTCTGTAGTACGTCGGGAGATGTTTTTAAAAATTGCCTTTTGAGGCATCTCACATCCGCTGTGTCTCTATTCACCTACTTGAGCTGACTGCGAGCTAGGGTAGTTTGTTTTATGTCTCAGGACCTTGGCCTGTGCTGTGAGAGGGTGGAGCTGGCCGTTTGAAAGAGTGGTGAATGCGCTGTTATAAAGGAAAATCCAGGAGGCAAATCCGGGGTATGCAGGTGAACATAGCGAACAAATCACTGTTCATTACTCCACTTGTTCGCAAAGAGGCAGGCGCGATTAGAACTCAGATCAAGAATATAAGCGTTCTGAGCTTTGATCAACACTGGGAGCAATATTCAGCTGTTGACCCGTAATTTATTTTATTTATTGTGTACAATATACACTACCGTTCAGAAGTTTGGGGTCACTTAGAAATGTCCTTGTTTTTTAAAGAAAAGCACATTTTTTGTCCATTAAAACAACATCAAATTGATCAGAAATACAGTGTAGACATTGCTAATGTTGTAAATTACTATTGTAGCTGGAAACGGCAGATTTTTAATGGAATATCTACATAGGCGTACAGAGGCCCATTATCAGCAACCATCACTCCTGTGTTCCAATGGCACGTTGTGTTAGCTAATCCAAGTTTATCATTTTAAAAGGCTAATTGATCATTAGAAAACCCTTTTGCAATTATGTTAGCACAGCTGAAAATTGTTATTTTGATTAAAGAAGCAATATAACTGGCCTTCTTTAGACTAGTTGAGTATCTGGAGCAACAAAGGATTTAATTACAGGCTCAAATTGGCCAGAAACAAAGATCTTTCTTCTGAAACTCGTCAGTCTATTCATTGGCTCTGTATTGGTACCCCCCTGTATATAGTCTTGCTATTGTTAATTTACTGCTGCTCTTTAATTGTTTACTTTACTTGTTCCTTTTATATCTTATTCTTTTCCGCATTATTTTTTACAACTGCATTGTTGATTAGGGGCTCGTAAGTAAGCATTTCACTGTAAGGTCTTCTACCTGTTGTATAGGCGCATGTGACTAATAAGATTTGATTTGATTTTGATTTGCACACTCTGGCAGTCGCTCAACCAGCGTCATGAGGTAGTCACCTGGAATGCATTTCAATTGACAGGTGTGCCTTGTTATAAGTTATTTTGTCGAATTTCTTTCTTTCTTAATTCTTTGACCCAATCAGTTGTCACAACGTAGGGGTGGTATACAGAAGATAGCCCAATTTGGTAAAAGACCAAGTCCATATTGTAGCAAGAACAGCTCAAATAAGCAAAGAGAAAAGAAAGTCAATCATTACTTTAAGACAAAAAGAGTCACGTTGTGTGAAGGATCGGGGCGCAGGAATGTGTAATAGTTTTTTTATTACAGCGTGCCATGTAAAGGCACGAGGACAAAGACCAAACAAACACGTAACAAAATCAGGCTGTCATGGTCGAATTGCTGCAAAATAAACACTACTAGAGGACTCCAACAATAAGAAGAGACTTGCCTGGGCCAAGTAACACGTTCAATGGACATTGGACTGGTGGAAATCTGTCCTATGGTCTGTTGAGTCCAAATTTGAGATTTTTGGTTCCGTGTCTTTGAGAGATGCAGAATAGGAGAACAGATGATCTCCGCATGTGTGGTTCCCACCGTGAAGCATGGAGGAGGTGTGATGGTGTGGGGTGCTTTGGGGTGACACTGTCAGTGATTGATTTATTTTGAATTCATGGCACACTTAACCAGCATGGCTACCACAGCATTCTGCAGCGATACACCATCCCATCTGGCATGCAATTAGTGGGACTATCATTTGTTTCTCAACAGGACAATGACCCAACACACCTCCAGGCTGAGTAAGGGCTATTTGACCAAGAAGGAGAGTGATAGAGTGCTGCATCAGATGACCTGGCCTCCACAATCATCCAACCTCAACCCAAGATGGTTTGGGATAATTTGGACCGCAGAGTGAAGGAAAAGCAGCCAACAAGTGCTCAGCATGTCATACTGGAGTTGCCTGGAGGCCATGCAGTTATACTGGAGCTGCCTGGAGTCCATATAGTCATACTGGAGCTGCCTGGAGGCCATGCAGTCATACTGGATCTGTCTGGAGGCCATGCAGTTATACTGGAGCTGCCTGGAGTCCATACAGTCATATTGGAGCTGCCTGGAGGCCATGCAGTCATATTGGAGCTGCCTGGAGGCCATGCAGTCATATTGGAGCTGTCTGGAGGCCATACAGTCATATTGGAGCTGCCTGGAGTCCATACAGTCATATTGGAGCTGCCTGGAGGCCATGCAGTCGTACTGGATCTGTCTGGAAGCCATGCAGTCATACTGGAGCTGTCTGGAGGCCATGCAGTCATACTGGAGCTGTCTGGAGACAATGCAGTCATACTGGAGCTGTCTGGAGTCCATACAGTCATACTGGAGCTGCCTGGAGGCCATACAGTCATATTGGAGCTGTCTGGAGGCCATGCAGTCATACTGGAGCTGTCTGGAGGCCATGCAGTCATACTGGAGCTGTCTGGAGGCCATGCAGTCATACTGGAGCTGTCTGGAGGCCTTGCAGTCATACTGGAGCTGTCTGGAGGCCATACAGTCATACTGGAGCTGTCTGGAGGCCATGCAGTTATACTGGAGCTGTCTGGAGGCCATGCAGTCATACTGGAGCTGTCTGGAGGCCTTGCAGTCATACTGGAGCTGTCTGGAGGCCATGCAGTCATACTGGAGCTGTCTGGAGGCCATGCAGTCATACTGGAGCTGTCTGGAGGCCATGCAGTCATACTGAAGCTGTCTGGAGGACTTGCAGTCATACTGGAGCTGTCTGAAGGCCATGCAGTCATACTGGAGCTGTCTGGAGGCCATACAGTCATATTGGAGCTGCCTGGAGGCCATACAGTCATACTGGAGCTGTCTGGAGGCCAAATAGACAATCAATCAATCCAATTTTCTAAAAATATTAAGAGGAATAAAATACAAAGAATGAAGCTATATTCAAGGAGTACCAGTACCATATCACTGTGCAGAGGAACAAGGTATTTGACGTAGATATGTACATGAAGGCAGGGTAAAGTGACTAGGCATCAGGATAGATAATAATACGAATAAGGAAAAGAACAGAGTAGCAGCAGCATGTGAGTGTAAACGTGTGTGTGTGTGTGTGTGTGTGTGTGTGTGTGTGTGTGTGTGTGTGTGTGTGTGTGTGTGTGTGTGTGTGTACTGTATGTTTATGTGGCATCAGTATGCTTATGCATGTTATGTGTTTATGTGCATGTGTAGAGTATGTGAATGTGTGTTTTTTGTGTTGTGTGTTTGAGTGAGTGTGTATATGGTGTATATATACTGGAGCTGTCTGGAGGCAAAAGCATGGCTCCTCCTCTTTCTGTCATCTCTAATCTCCCTCTTTCTCCTCTCTCCTTCTTATCTCATTTGAGGGAGACTTATCTACCCTTTTAATGTCAACTTCTTATCTCTTTTTCTCTATCTGTTTTACGGGCTGTACTGTAAAAATGACTCTTCACTTAAACTCCATGGATGAATTATGAGTAACCATCATATGAAAAAACAGGTGTTGCATTGATGTCCTTACCCAGCCTTTTTTGTGTGTGAATACTGTGAAATCATGACATTTCATAAAATACAACATGAGAATTCTCAGGTTATATATTTTAGGGTGTTTATTGAAAAGTAAATCTCACCTCTTTGACAAAATCACAATTTTTAAACAGGTAATAACTAATCCCTTCAGACAGGAAGACAGACAGATAGATCCAGACAGCAGACATGAAGGATGTTTCATCAGGGGGAAATGAGGTCAGGCTTGGCCACAGTTGTCATTCATCATCGGGTGAGTCAAAGTATTGAAACCCACCGACAGCGATGAATGTGAACCGGGACCCTGCTCCGTGAGAGTTGGTGAAGAGATGGGCCTTTTCCTAATGACATCATAGTGGGTGAAGAGATAGGGCCTTTTCATAGCAACATCACTGCTCACTGAAGGACCTCGTTGGCAGCCATCTTGGTAAGGGCTACAGTGTGTACTCTAATCCAGATGAGGTGTGTGTTTTAGGGGCGGCAGGGTAGCCTAGTGGTTAGAGCGTTGGACTAGTAACTGAAAGGTTGCAAGTTCAAATCCCCGAGCTGACAAGGTACAAATCTGTCGTTCTGCCCCTGAACAGACTGTTCCCAGGCCGTCATTGAAAATAAGAATTTGTTCTTAACTGACTTGCCTGGTTAAATAACAGTAAAATAAAAAATAGTGCGAGTGTGTGTGCAAAGATGTGAACTCAAGAGGCAGGGTACACTCAACACGTGATGGTTTCTCTAAGTCACAAACTCACCGACAGCGTTGAATGTTCACTGGGACATGAATGACTACCAGACCTGCCTACTGTGTCATAACCTGTTTTACTGTGTGTAATAGGTGCAAACCAGTAACCTGGTACTTCTTAGTAAATATGGAAAAAAAATACATGTTTAAAAAGTCCCCAATATAGAATGTATCATAACACACAATCTGGATTACATAAACCTGTACACATAAAACCCCAATATAGAATGTAACATAACACACAATCTGGATTACATAAACCTGTACACATAAAACCCCAATATAGAATGTAACATAGCACACATCATAACACACAATCCACACACAATGGATTACATAAACCTGTACACATAAAACCCCAATATATTAACACACAATCTGGATTACATAAACCTGTACACATAAAACCCCAATATAGAATGTAACATAGCACACATCATAACACACAATCCAGATTACATACACCTGTACACATAAAACCCCAATATAGAATGTAACATAACACACAATCTGGATTACATAAACCTGTACACATAAAACCCCAATATAGAATGTAACATAACACACATCATAACACACAATCTGGATTACATAAACCTGTACACATAAAACCCCAATATAGAATGTAACATAGCACACATCATAACACACAATCCAGATTACATACACCTGTACACATAAAACCCCAATATAGAATGTAACATAACACAATCCGGATTAATCTGGATAACATAACACCTGTACACATAAAACCCCAATATAGAATGTAACATACACACACATCATAACACACATAAAATCTGAATGATTACGGATTAAACCTGTACACATAAAACCCCAATATAGAATGTAACATAACACACATCATAACACACAATCTGGATTACATAAACCTGTACACATAAAACCCCAATATAGAATGTAACATAGCACACATCATAACACACAATCCAGATTACATACACCTGTACACATAAAACCACAATATAGAATGTAACATAACACACATCATAACACACAATCCGGATTACATACACCTGTACACATAAAACCCCAATATAGAATGTAACATAACATAACACATAATCTGTACACATAAAACCCCAATATAGATTACATACACCTGTACACATAAAACCTCAATATAGAATGTAACATAACACACAATCCCGATTACATACACCTGTACACATAAAACCTCAATATAGAATGTAACATCCGGATTACACACACATCCCAATATAGATGTAACATACACCAATCTGGATTACATACACCTGTACACATAAAACACCAATATAGAATGTAACATAAAAACCAATATAGCACACAATCCGGGATTACATAAAACCAATATAGAATGTAACATAACACACAACAGATTACATACACCTGTACACATAAAACACCAATATAGAACGTAACATAACACACAATCCAGATTACATACACCTGTACACATAAAACACCAATATAGAATGTAACATAACACACAATCCAGATTACATACACCTGTACACATAAAACCCCAATATAGAATGTAACATAGCACACAATCCGGATTACATACACCTGTACACATAAAACCCCAATATAGAATGTAACATAACACACATCATAACACACAATCCAGATTACATACACCTGTACACATAAAACCCCAATATAGAATGTAACATAGCACACATCATAACACACAATCCAGATTACATACACCTGTACACATAAAACCACAATATAGAATGTAACATAACACACATCATAACACACAATCTGGATTACATAAACCTGTACACATAAAACCCCAATATAGAATGTAACATAGCACACATCATAACACACAATCCAGATTACATACACCTGTACACATAAAAACCCAATATAGAATGTAACATAACACACAATCTGGATTACATACACCTGTACACATAAAACCTCAAAATAGAACATAACACCTGTCCAGATAAAACCCCAATATAGAATGTAACATAACACACATCATAACACACAATCCGGATTACATACACCTGTACACATAAAACCCCAATATAGAATGTGGAACATAACCACACATCATAACAACACAATCCGGATTACATACACCTGTACACATAAAACCCCAATATAGACTGTAACATAACACACATCATAACACACAATCTGGAATAAACCTGTACACATAAAACCCCAATATAGAATGTAACATAACACATAATCTGGATTACATACACCTGTACACATAAAACCTCAATATAGAATGTAACATAACACACAATCCCGATTACATACACCTGTACACATAAAACACCAATATAGAATGTAACATAGCACACAATCCGGATTACATACACCTGTACACATAAAACCTCAATATAGAATGTAACATAACACACAATCCAGATTACATACACCTGTACACATAAAACACCAATATAGAATGTAACATAACACACATCCAGATTACATACACCACACATAAAACCTCAAAGATAGAATGTAACATACACCTGTACACATAAAATACACCTGTACACATAAAACCCCAATATAGAATGTAACATAACACACATCATAACACATAGAATGTAACATAACACACATCATAACACACAATCCGGATTACATACACCTGTACACATAAAACCCCAATATAGAATGTAACATAACACACAATCCAGATTACATACACCTGTACACATAAAACCCAAAATAGAATGTAACATACACACAATCCGGATTACATACACCTGTGTACACATAAAACCTCAATATAGAATGTACACATAAAACCCCAATATAGAATGTAACATAACACATAATCTGGATTACATACACTGTACATAAAACTCAATATAGAATCATAACACACAATCCAGATTACATACACCTGTACACATAAAACACCAATATAGACTGTTACATAACACACAATCCAGATTACATACACCTGTACACATAAAACCCCAATATAGAATGTAACATAGCACACATCATAACACACAATCCAGATTACATACACCTGTACACATAAAACCCCAATATAGAATGTAACATAACACACAATCTGGATTACATACACCTGTACATAACACACAATCCAGATAAAACCTGTACACATAAAACATATAGAATGTAACATAACACACAATCCAGATTACATACACCTGTACACATAAAACACCAATATAGAATGTTAACACACACATAACACACAATCCAGATTACATACACCTGTACACATAAAACCCCAATATAGAATGTAACATAACACACATCATAACACACAACCTCAAAATAGAATGGATTACATACACCTGTACACATAAAACCCCAATATAGAATATAACATAACACACAATCCAGATTACATACACCTGTACACATAAAACCCAATATAGAATATAGATTACATACACCTGTACACATAAAACCTCAATATAGAATAACATAACACACAATCCAGATTACATACACCTGTACACATAAAAACCCAATATAGAATGTAACATAACACACAATCCGGATTACATACACCTGTACACATAAAACCCAATATAGAATGTAACATAGCACACAATCCGGATTACATACACCTGTACACATAAAACCCCAATATAGAATGTAACATAACACATAATCTGGATTACATACACCCAATATAGAATGTAACATAACACACAATCCAGATTACATACACCTGTACACATAAAACACCAATATAGAATGTAACATAACACACAATCCAGATTACATACACCTGTACACATAAAACCCCAATATAGAATGTAACATAACACACAATCAATGGATTACATACACCTGTACACATAAAACCCAATATAGAATGTTACATAACACACAATCCAGATTACATACACCTGTACATAAAACCCCAATATAGAATGTAACATAACACACATCATAACACACAATCCAGATTACATACACCTGTACACATAAAACCCCAATATAGAATGTAACATAACAACATATTACATACACCTGTACACATAAAACCCCAAAATAGAATTTAACATAACACACAATCCAGATTACATACACCTGTACACATAAACCCCAATATAGAATGTAACATAACACAATCTGGATTACATACACCTGTACACATAAAACAAAATAGAATTTAAATAACACACAATCCAGATTACATACACCTGTACACATAAAACCCCAGTATAGAATGTAACATAACACACAATCCGGATTACATACACCTGTACACATAAAACCCCAATATAGAATGTAACATAACACACAATCCAGATTACATACACCTGTACACATAAAACCCCAATATAGAATGTAACATAACACACAATCCAGACTACATACACCTGTACACATAAACAGTGATCAAAAAATTGCTTGCTCAATGCGGATTTAGGATGGGTATCTGTGTAGCACTTTGTGACAACTGCGGATGTAAAAATGGCTTTATAAAATACATTTGACTGAACAAAGTACAGTGGGAAATCCCAAATCTAACTTGCATATAGAATGACATATATAGATGACAACTAATAAATTGTCATCTATTTCACACACACGCACCCGAGTGGTGCAGCGGTCTAAGGCACTGCATTTTAGTGCTTGAGGTTTCACTACAGACATCCTGGTTCGAATCCAGGCTGTATCACAGCCGGCCCGTTATTGGGAGTCCCATAGGGCGGCACACAATTGTCCAGGTTTGGCCTGTGTAGGCCGTCATTGTAAATAAGAATTTGTTCTTAACTGACTTGCCTAGTTAGATAAAGGTAAAGAAAGACTTGCCTCCTCTTACCTTATGTTTTGGGAACATAGAAGGGTCCTGTGCAGTGTTTGGTCAGAGGTTCAGACCCAGCAAGAGGAGGAGAAGAAGAGAGAGGGAGCGGTAGGTCTTGTTCAGTGTTTGGAGGTTGCTGTGCTGCTGAGTGAGGTATAGCATAGCCACTGTGGGGTTGATCATCTGATTGTGGGGGAGGGGAGAGTGAGTTAAGGGTGAGGGGGGTCACCGGGGTAGAGAGAAAGTGGGGGGGAAGGTGAGGAGGAATGGTTGGAAGGAGTAGAGGTGGAGGAAGGGAGGGAGGGAAAAAGCGGGAGGGAGGCTGTCTGGGCAGGGGGGTGTTGATCGATTCCAGGCTTGGCGTTTCCAGACAGGCTGAATGGTCAGAGGTCACCTGGTCTCATTTCCTATGAAAGAGAGGTTGTGTGTGTCTGTCTGGTTTAGCCATGCATGTGTTTGTCTGTCTGCTCCCTCACTCCTCCAGCATGGGGCTGGGCTGGCCGCTCACATAACAAGATCACATGGACATACCGCCAGCAACAAACATCTAAATAGATACTAACACCCATGCACACCCCCACTTACACACACAGCTGTATCCTATACACTTATTAAAACCCACGTTATACATGTATAATTACCCACGGACATAAACATATACATATATCCAAAACATTTAGGCTATTTATATATTTGCACACATAAACAAACACACATGTACGTATATATTGGTAGGCTACATATATACAGGGCTGGATGTAAAATGTTTTAGCCACTTGTCTAATACACACGTTTATTGTACTATCCTTGTGGGGACCAAACAATTGATTCCCATTCAAAATCCTATTTTCCCTAATCCCTAACTCGAGACCTAACCCCTAACCCTTATTTCTAGCCCTAATCTTAATTTTAACCTTAACTCTAAACCTAACCCCTAAGCCTAAAAAGCATTTTTCTTGTGGGGACTGGCCAAATGTCTGAATTGTACTTGTTTAACTATCCTTGTGAGGGCTTCTGGTCCCAGACTTCTGGTCCACACAAGGATAGGAAAACCAAACCACACAAATTGCAGACAGGGAGAGCATGCTAATTGCCACCACACAGACAGTGATGGAGTGGGGACACTTAACACTCCACTGTTAGCACAACTCTCTGCTAACAACAACTAAAATAAACACTTAGCATTGACCCTCACACACCATCACATGCAAACACTTATGTACGCACAAGTCCACACACACGCAGAGCGAAGGGGGAGCCAGTGTTTTACTCTGTCTCTGTCTGATATTGCTGAACTGCTATGTCAGGGTCAGTGAATTGGTGTGTGTGTGTGTGTGTGTGTGTGTGTGTGTGTGTGTGTGTGTGTGTGTGTGTGTGTGTGTGTGTGTGTGTGTGTGTGTGTGTGTGTGTGTGTGTGTGTGTGTGTGTGTGTGTGTGTGTGAATGAGAAGGCAGATTACAGCCCTTGATGATGGTCTAGGTCTCAGCATTGTAGTGGCTGGAGTGTGAAGTGAGGAAGAGTGGGGGAGGGTCTGAGAGGAAGGATAGGGTCATGACCAACCCCCTTCTCCTCCCACCTGGGACTTTAAACCATGACCCTATGGTGAATGAGTTCAAGGGAGCCACCGCCATTACTGTGAACTGTGTGTGGGTGTGTGTCTGTGTTTCACATGAAGGTTCTGTGTTACATACTTGCATAGTCATTTTCAACACAGTCACTAAGTCTGTGTTTACTTTTGTTAGTGTGCGTGCGTGTGGGTGCGTGTGTGTGTGTGCACCAGTCCCAATTGAAGTGAATGGCAATTGCATTAAAGTATTGACCCAGTCTGGGGCAGGTAGACACAGACTCAGTCACCCAGACGAGGGGGAAGGTCCATCACCATTCCCATTACCTCTAACATCTTCATCAATAACCCTCATAACACACACGTTAATGTATTATGCCTAACGCTCTAAAACAGACACACATTCAGTGGCATGGATTCAATTAGTGCTATCAAACCGACATGGGTAAGACGACAACATGCACTGTCACTATTATCATACTATCATATAACACTCTGAGGTGTGAATGGAAATCACTCACCACAAATAAATTCACTGGAACTCATACTATTGCGAAAATGTTCTCCATGCATGACTAGATAGATGCATATTAAAACACTAGCCATGCAAGCCTCCATTAAATAGCCCCAGTAGCTGCATCATGCATTAATGTCCAAGCACACAAACAGCCCTTGACACATTTGTCACATCATATTTATGTCTGGTTGTAAGAAACTCTTCCATAGGATGACAATGCACTCAGATGTAATATAAAGATCCATGAAAGTGCGATGTCCTTCCTTACAACATGAAGATATACTTTATAGACAACATTACAAGCAGGATATAAAAATAGTAAATGACTGTAATGATTTGAGATAGATTGCAGGTAGAATGCACTTACCCTCTGTCCTCCTGTGTACAGCCCCAACACATGCAGCCAGACACTGTCTCTCTCGCCTCCTCTCTGCCCCCTCCGTATGCCAAACCCCGTTTCTCTCCCTCGCCCCGCATTCCTCTATCTCTGTCTATCCCTTCCTTTACCCCCTCTCCTTTACATCCTCTATTCTCCCCGTTTGCAAACTCTGCCCTCTCTTTCTCTCTCTCTATTCTCACTCATCTGTCTCCTTCACCCCCCCCCCCCCAGTGCCTCTCCCTGTTTTGTATTTTCTTCCTTCCCCTCCCCGGTCTATCACTCTCTTTCTCTCTCCTTCACCTCTCCAATGTCTTCTTCCTGCTGCTGTAAACTTAACTGCAGACTGTCTGGTGTTTCCATGCCTATGTGTGTGTGAGTGTGTCTGTGTGTGTGTGTGTGAGAGAGAGAGAGAGAGAGAGAGAGAGAGAGAGAGAGAGAGAGAGAGAGAGAGAGAGAGAGAGAGGAGTGCAAACCAGGACATGCAGCCTGTGTCAGTTTGAATGAATATTGTGCACGCTCTGCTTCTCCCTATCCCCCCTCTCTGCCCCTCCTCCACCCTGTCTCTCTCTCCCTCTCGTGTGTGCTTGCATACTCTCTCTCCCTCTCCCACCTTCAAAAATGTTCACACTCCATTTATATTTATACACATGCCACCCTTAATCCCTGTCATTCCACTATCTTTATTCTTTCTTTCTTTCTCTTGCACACGCACACACACACACACACACACACACACACACACACACACACACACACTGTATTTATTAACCCCCTTTGTATAATACTATCATGTAAATGCTGCTCTATTCCAAGTCTTTTGTAACTGAAAGACTATAGACTCACAGGCATGTCATTATTTATTGGGAGATATTTGGAGCTATGATGTTTCCTTTTGTAGTTGTACTACTTTGATAAAGAAACTAAAACAAATCTAAATTTAGCCATGTGCCAAAAAATGGCAAGTGAAACAAAAAATACTGTTACTTGTGTTTTGTATCTTCCATAGAGTTTGGATGGATGCATTGGTTCACATTTTATGAATGTAATTTGCATGAAATAAAACTAACCAAAGCCGAACACAAATAAAAAAATGAGCGTGCTGTTTGTGGGATAAACCTAAAAACCGAACATTTCCCCTGCGTTATTGATAAACCTTTCCTCCAATATCATTGTTCCTCTACTCTTCCTCCTGCTCTCTACCCCTCTCTCCATCATCCGATCTCCTTCCTTAGTTACATATTGATTAGTTAGTGTGAATGGGGCTGGTGCTGCTGTGGTCATTGAGGCCAACATGGTGGCCAGACAATCACCTAAAGAATTCTGTGAAAAAGATATGGGACAACAATGCCAACATTCTCCAGAGACTATTCTTGTACTGGTGAGTGGAACTGGATAAGAGCTTTTCCTTGTTCCAGTGTCTCTCAACCTTGGGCCATGCGGGACCGGACATGATATTGCTGTTCCTTCTTTGTGGACCACTTACATTGCAACAAACACTTGAGAGTTCACTAAATCTGTATAAGATAACAATCTGGCAAACCAAAAGAGGAGCAGAGGAACATCGCTTTAGTCTATGACATCATTAGTCTATGACATCATGGTCGTCCTCTCCCGATCCATGTATAGAATATGAGGCTGAATATCCTGTACATCTGGTCCTGTCCTAATCCTATAGACCTGCAACTTGGACTGAGGGGTCGGCGTAACATAGTAAATGAAAATCCGGGCCACTGAAATTAGTATGATATGTTATGTTTGGTATTGTCACGGATCCCTCCGGAACTTTCATTACGCACACCTGTCCCCTATTCCCACTGATTAGTACTTGTATAAGTTTTCCCTTTGGTTTCCATTGGACTGTCGATTATTGTTACTCTGTCCGTTGGTGCGTGTGAGTACCTGTGCTGTGTGTTTTGGCCTTCATGCCATTGTGGATTGAACAGATGATTACGGGTCTTGTCCAGTGTGATAATTATTATGCGTGTGTTATTTATTAGAGGTATTCCTCTCTCTTTTGTTTGGGTTTCAACTCTGTGTTTTTGTTACGTGTTTGTTTGGTCTTCGTCTCCGTGCCTTTACACGGTACGCCATAATTTGGGGCTTAATAAAAAACATTATTACGCGTTCCTGTGTCTGTCTCCCGAATTATTTATGCCAATGTGACAGGTATGGTATGTATTCATTTGTGAATGTCCATCATCCATTTTGTATGATATGTTACAAATGACAATTTTTATGATATGTTATGAATTAAAATGAATATGACAAACCCAAAATGGTTTTCCAGTAGATTATTATTGTTCAAAAATGTCCTTTTTGCCTTTATACAGATTATAACTTCTCATTTCCTACTAATTGAAAATGAAATTTTGTTTAAAGTATCGCCCTTTTTTAAACAAGCCATACAATTTCAGTTTTATCCCCCAGAAATGATAGAACAAATATTACAACAAATGTTATGATTAAATTCAAATATACTGATTAATAAAAAAAAAAACATTTGTTATGGAAAAAAATGTTTAAATATGGTATTAAATTTGTTAATGTTATGAATAGAAACTGAGGAGTTGTCACATATTCCCATATATTTTCAATAACTGCATATCTGCTCAATCCAAATTTACAACCAATTGATTGCAGCACTACCACAAAACTGGAGGAGGCAAGTGGAAAACGGAGAAGGTAGGGAACTTGTTTGCCTGCCATATTTTAAAGATACAAGATACAAATTGGCTGAAAGGAACTGGCATAAATAGAATACTATAGCAGTTTCATCTGAGGATAAAAATGTTGACAGTTGCGCCATAAAGGGTGCAACATAAATAGGAGGAACTTTTGTAACAATTCTATGGCATATGGTTTATGAACTGGTACAGCAAACTACACTTGATTCAACACTTTTTCAATTTAAATTATTATATCAAAGTATTTCCACCAATAGAATGCTATATATATGGGGCATACAACAATCTCAGCTCTGTAGATTTTTCTGCGAAGAGACAGAATCAATAGTTCATTTATTCGGTATTGATCCTATGTAGCTTGTTTCTGGTCACAGGTTCAAGAATGGTTAAAAAAATCACAACATGCAATTAAAATTAACCTTACAAATAGCAACGTTGGGCGATTTGGAGAGCCATAGTCAGTCAATTAATAATATAATAATACACATAGGAAAGGTTTTCATCTTAAGCTCACAACCTGTGGATAAAATATGATTAGAAAGGTTCAAACATTATGTAAAACATCACAGCACAATTGAAAAATATTTGGCACATGAAAACAAAACAAGGGTGGTCTATGGTGATAGGTGGGATGGGCTGAGAGTGGCTGAGGGTTGGGATTAAAAAGCTTATGTTTGGTAATGTATTATTGTTATGTGATTGCTTTATATAAAAGTACCATGTATGTAAAATGTGTATGTAACATGTATGTATATGTAGCCAAAAACCTGTAAAAAAAAACAAAGACATTTGTCCTCTGAAGGGGGTGTGTGTGGTAGAGGGGTTAACACAATTTTAAACTCAGCAACTTCTATGCTAGCTTTGAGGCAAGCAACACTGAGGTATGCATGAGAGCATCAGCTGTTCCAGGCGACTGTGTGATCAAGGAACACTTACGTGAGAATGCTGTTCATTGACTACAGCTCAGTATTCAACACCATAGTACCCTCAAAGCTTATCACTAAGTTAAGGATCCTGGGACTAAACACCTCCCTCTGCAACTGGATCCTGGACTTCGTGACGGGCCGCCCCCAGGTGGTGAGGGTAGGTAGCAACACATCTGCCACGCTGATCCTCAACACTGGAGCTCCCCAGGGGTGTGTGCTCAGTCCCCTCATGTACTCCCTATTCACTCATGACTGCATGGCCAGGCATGACTCCAACACCATCATTAAGTTAGCAGACGACACAACAGTGGTAGGCCTGATCACAGACAACGACGAGACAGCCTATAGGGAGGAGGTCAGAGACCTGGTCGGGTGGTGCCAGAATAACAACCTATCCCTCAATGTAACCAAGACTAAGGAGATTATTGTGGACTACAGGAAAAGGAGGACCGAGCATGCCCCAATTCTCATCAACGGGGCTGTAGTGGACAGGTTGAGAGCTTCAAGTTCCTTGGTGTCCACATCAACAACAAACTAGAATGGTCCAAACACACCAAGACAGTGATGAAGAGGGCACGACAAAGCCTATTCCCCCTCAGGAAACTAAAAGGATTTGGCATGGGTCCTGAGATCCTCAAAAGGTTCTACAGCTGCAACATCGAAAGCATCCTGACTGGTTGCATCACTGCCTGGTATGGCAACTGCTCGGCCGCTGACCGCAAGGCACTACAGAGTGTAGTGCATACGGCCCAGTACATCCCTGGGGCTAAGCTGCCTGCCATCCAGGACCTCTACACCAGGCGGTGTCAGAGGAAGGCCCTAAAAATTGTCAAAGACCCCAGCCATAGACTGTTCTCTCTACTACCGCATGGCAAGAGGTACCGGAGTGCCAAGTCTTGGACAAAAGGCTTCTCAACAGTTTCTACCCCCAAGCCATAAGACTCCTGAACAGGTAATCAAATGGCTACCTGGACTATATGCATTGTGTCCCCCCCACCCTCTTTTTACGCTGCTGCTACTCTGTTTATCATATATGAATAGTCACTTTAACTATACACTCATGTATATACTACCTAAATTGGTCCGACCAACAAGTGCTCCGAGACAGTGGCTAACCGGGCTATCTGCATTGTGTCCCACCACCCACCAACCCCCTCTTTTACGCTACTGCTACTCTCTGTTCATCATATATGCATAGTCACTTTAACCATATCTACATGTACATACTACTTCAGTCAGCCTGACTAACCGGTGTCTGTATGTAGCCTCGCTACTGTTATTGCCTCGCTACTTTTATAGCCTGTCTTTTTACTGTTGTTTTATTTCTTTACCTACCTATTGTTCACCTAATAGCTTTTTTGCACTATTGGTTAGAGCCTGTAAGTAAGCAATTCACTGTAAGGTCTACACCTGTTGTATTCAGCGCACTTGACAAATAAACTTTGATTTGATTTGAAGAAATGTCCTCTCACTGTCAAATGCGTTTATTTTCAGCAAACTTAACATGTAAATATTTGTATGAACATAACAGATTCACCAACTGAGACATAAACTGAACAAGTTCCACAGACATGTGACTAAAAGAAATAAACCAAACGTAACATATCATACTAATTTGAGTGTCCCAGATGTTCCTTTACTATGTTGTGTCCAGTCTATGAGACCAGCAGTGGTCATCTGCTGATAGACCACACAAACTGACAATGACAACACTGACCGCTCCAGAGAGAATGACCATCAGCAGTCAATGGAGAGAGAGGGATGGGGTTGGGAGTCACGGTCAGGGGCATAGGGGAAGGATGAGAGGAGGGGAAAGGGGATTAAGAGACGGCTGGGTGGAAGGATGAGAGGAGGGGAAAGGGATTGAGAGACGGCATGAGGAGGGGAAAGGATTGGAAGGATGAGAGGAGGGGAAAGGGGGATTGAGAGACGGCTGGGTGGAAGGATGAGAGGAGAGGAAAGGGGATTGAGAGACGGCTGGGTGGAAGGATGGAAAGGGGATTGAGAGACGGCTGGGTGGAAGGATGAGAGGAGGGAAAGGGGATTGAGAGACGGCTGGGTGGAAGGATGAGAGGAGGGGAAAGGGGATTGAGAGACGGCTGGGTGGAAGGATGAGAGGAGGGGAAAGGGATTGAGAGAGCTGGGTGGAAGGATGAGAGGAGGGGAAAGGGGAATGAGAGACGGCTGGGTGGAAGGATGAGAGGGGGGGGATTGAGAGACGGCTGGGTGGAAGGATGAGGAAGGGGATGATGAGAGGAGGGGAAAGGGGGATTGAGAGACGGCTGGGTGGAAGGATGAGAGGAGGGGAAAGGGGATTGAGAGACGGCTGGGTGGGTGAGAGGAGGGGAAGGGATTGGGATGAGAGGAGGGGAAAGGGGATTGAGAGACGGCTGGGTGGAAGGATGAGAGGAGGGGAAAGGGGATTGAGAGAGGTTGGGTGGAAGGATGAGAGGAGGGGAAAGAGATTGAGAGGAGGGGAAAGGGGATTGAGACGGCTGGGTGGAAGGATGAGAGGAGGGGAAAGGGATTGAGAGACGGCTGGGTGGAAGGATGAAAGAGGGGAAAGGGATTGAGAGACGGCTGGGTGGAAGCATGAGAGGGAGGGGAAAGGGATTGAGAGACGGCTGGGTGGAAGGATGAGAGGAGGGGAAAGGGGAATGAGAGACGGCTGGGGCTGGGTGGAAGCATGGAAGGATGAGAGGAGGGGAAAGGGGATTGAGAGACGGCTGGGTGGAAGGATGAGAGGAGGGGAAAGGGGGGAGACGGCTGGGTGGAAGGATGAGAGGAGGGGAAAGGGGGATTGAGAGACGGCTGGGTGGAAGGATGAGAGGAGGGGAAAGGGGATTGAGGACGGCTGGGGGAAGGAAGAGGGGAAAGGGGGATTGAGAGACGGCTGGGACGGCTGGGTGGAAGGAGGAGGAGGGGAAAGGGGATTGAGAGACGGCTGGGTGGGAAGGATGAGAGGAGGGGAAAGGGGATTGAGAGACGGCTGGGTGGAAGCATGAGAGGAGGGGAAAGGGGATTGAGAGACGGTGGGTGGAAGGATGAGAGGAGGGGAAAGGGGATTGAGAGACTGGGTGGAAGGATGAGAGGAGGGGAAAGGGGCTGGGTGGAAGGATGAGAGGAGGGGAAAGGGGATTGAGAGACGGCTGGGTGGAAGGATGAGAGGAGGGGGGGATTGAGAGACGGCTGGGTGGAAGGATGAGAGGAGGGGAAAGGGGATTGAGAGACGGCTGGGTGGAAGGATGAGAGGAGGGGAAGGGGATTGAGAGACGGCTGGGTGGAAGGATGAGAGGAGGGAAAGGGGATTGAGAGACGGCTGGGTGGGGATGAAGGAGGGGGGATTGAGAGACGGCTGGGTGGAAGGATGAGAGGAGGGGAAAGGGGATTGAGAGACGGCTGGGTGGAAGGATGAGAGGAGGGGAAAGGGATTGAGAGACGGCTGGGTGGAAGGATGAGAGGAGGGGAAAGGGATTGAGAGACGGCTGGGTGGAAGGATGAGAGGAGGGGAAAGGGGATTGAGAGACGGCTGGGTGGAAGGATGAGGAGGGGGAAAGGGGATTGAGAGACGGCTGGGTGGAAGGATGAGAGGCGGCTGGGTGGAAGGAAAGGGGGGGGTTGAGAGACGGCTGGGTGGAAGGATGATTGAGGACGGCTGGGTGGAAGGGAGAAGGGGAAAGGGGATTGAGAGACGGCTGGGTGGAAGGATGATGAGAGGAGGGGAAAGGGATTGAGAGACGGCTGGGTGGAAGGATGAGGAGGGAAAGGGATTGGAGACGGCTGGGTGGAAGGATGGGTGGCTGGGTGGAAGGATGAGAGGAGGGGAAAGGGGATTGAGAGACGGCTGGGTGGAAGGATGAGAGGAGGGGAAAGGGGATTGAGAGAGCGGCTGGGTGGGGATGAGAGGAGGGGAAAGGGATTGGGTGGAAGGATGAGAGGAGGGGAAAGGGGGATTGAGAGACTGGGTGGAAGAAGGAGAGGAGGGGAAAGGGTGAGAGACGGCTGGGTGGAAGGATGGGATTGGAAGCATGAGAGGGAGGGGGAAAGGGATTGAGAGACGGCTGGGTGGAAGCATGAGAGGAGGGGAAAGGGGATTGAGAGAGCTGGGTGGAAGGATGAGAGGAGGGGAAAGGGGATTGAGAGACGGCTGGGTGACGGCTGGGTGGAAGGATGAGGGAAGGGGGATGAGAGGAGGATGAGGAGGAGGGGAAAGGGGATTGAGAGACGGCTGGGTGGAAGGATGAGGAGGAGGGGAAGGACGGCTGGGTGGAAGGATGATTGAGGACGGCTGGGTGGAAGGATGAGAGGGGGAAAGGGGATTGAGAGACGGCTGGGTGGAAGGATGGGGAAAGGGGATTGAGAGACGGCTGGGTGGAAGGATGAGAGGAGGGGAAAGGGGATTGAGAGAGGAGGGGATGAGAGGGGGAAAGGGGATTGAGAGACGGCTGGGTGGAAGGATGAGAGGAGGGAAAGGGGATTGAGAGACGGCTGGGTGGAAGGATGAGAGGAGGGGAAAGGGGATTGAGAGACGGCTGGGTGGAAGGATGAGAGGAGGGGAAAGGGGATTGAGAGACGGCTGGGTGGAAGGATGAGAGGAGGGGAAAGGGGGGATGGAAGGATGAGGAGGGGAAAGGGGAGACGGCTGGGTGGAAGGATGAGAGGAGGGGAAAGGGGATTGAGAGACGGCTGGGTGGAAGGATGAGAGGAGGGGAAAGGGGATTGAGAGACGGCTGGGTGGAAGGATGGGGGGGGAGACGGCTGGGTGGAAGGATGAGAGGAGGGGAAAGGGGATTGAGAGACGGCTGGGTGGAAGGATGAGAGGAGGGGAAAGGGGATTGAGAGACGGCTGGGTGGAAGGATGAGAGGAGGGGAAAGGGGATTGAGAGACGGCTGGGTGGAAGGATGAGAGGAGGGGAAAGGGGATTGAGAGACGGTTGGGTGGAAGCATGAGAGGAGGGGAAAGGGGATTGAGAGACGGCTGGGTGGAAGGATGAGAGGAGGGGAAAGGGGATTGAGAGACGGCTGGGTGGAAGGATGAGAGGGGAAAGGGGATTGAGAGACGGCTGGGTGGAAGGATGAGAGGGAAAGGGATTGAGAGACGGCTGGGTGGAAGGATGAGAGGAGGGGAAAGGGGATTGAGAGACGGCTGGGTGGAAGGATGAGAGGAGGGGGAAAGGGGATTGAGAGACGGCTGGGTGGGAAGGATGAGAGGAGGGGAAAGGGGATTGAGAGACGGCTGGGTGGAAGGATGAGAGGAGGGGAAAGGGGATTGAGAGACGGCTGGGTGGAAGGATGAGAGGAGGGGAAAGGGATTGAGAGATGGGTGGAAGGATGAGAGGAGGGGAAAGGGGATTGAGAGACGGCTGGGTGGAAGGATGAGAGGAGGGGAAAGGGATTGAGAGACGGCTGGGTGGAAGGGAAGAGGAGGAAAGGGATTGAGAGACCTGCTGGGGGGATGAGGAGGAGGGTTAAAACAGGGGTTGAGAGACGGCTGGGTGGAAGGATGAGAGGAGGGAAAGGGGATTGAGAGACGGCTGGGTGGAAGGATGAGAGGAGGGGAAAGGGGATTGAGAGACGGCTGGGTGGAAGGATGTAAGATAATTGAGTGGTGTTGGATGACAGGAACCTGATTAAAACAGTTCTTACATGTTCTTACCCATTTATGTCTAAGAGATTGTAGACTGGTATTATCACTAACGGGATTTACTTGACCATAGAAATAGAATCTCATTTCGTCCTGTGGACTTGACACACATAAACAGAGTGTATGAGTAACTGCATCCATCCAAAAACAAGACTGTTTGGTTTGAATAATTTGTATTATTCATGAGCATTAGGTTTGACAAGGGGTTTTGAACCATAAAATATTAATCCTTCAACTAAGGCAGTTCTGATCCAAAAGACCTGCCTCTCATGTGACATTCGACCGTCCTCACCAGTGGTTTGTAAATGACAATTGTTTCACCTCTTGACCCCTTTGGGCTCCGGAGTGGCACAGCGGTCTAAGGCACTGCATCTCAGTGCTAGAGGCATCACTGCAGTCCCTGGTTTGAATCCAGGCTGGATCATATCCGGACATGACTGGCAGTCCCATAGGCGGCACACAATTGGCACAGCGTCATCTGGGCTCCGGCCGGGGTAGGCCGTCATTGTAAATAGGAATTTGTTCTTGCCTAGTTAAATAAATACAAAATAAGGTCAGTTTCAGGTTAGTCTTTGGTTCCATCCTGGGGTTGGGTTACAAAGAATCTGGACCTCGGGGGTTGAGATCCAAAAGGGGGCCAGCCTCAGGGTAGGCCCTCAGTCACCTTGTGAAACTCGTACTCTGATAACTGCTGCCTTTGTTAGTGTGTATGTTTCTCTGAGGATTTGCAAGTAGCTATCATCCAGATACAATAATGTTGCTGAGCTGCTCAGAGATATCATGCACATCTGGCATGCGCTGAGTGAGATGTAGGCTGCATATATGTCTAGACATGTTTGAGTACGTTTGAGTCTAGTTCTATTTGCGCATGTTTGAGAGTCTAGTTCTGTTTGAGCATGTTTGAGAGTCTAGTTGTTTGTGTGATAGACTATTAGTCCACCTTGACTTGTGTTGCAGACCACAATAGCTCCCTGTCCGTGTGTGAATGGCCCTGATCACGATGAATGATCCTATCCTAAAGATCAGATGGCGATCAGTAACTGGAGCCAAAGCAGGATCAGTGTCAAGACAACAGCAGGATCAATAACAGACATGAACAGAGAGAGAAGAGAGATGGAGTGAAAGAGAGCTAGAAGGGTATGAGAGATTAATCTGGAGAGGATTTTTACACAAAATGAGTTAAGCTCCACAATGATAAGGGAGGTTGGTCAAAGGCAATACGATTAACGGAATAATTACTCTCAAACGTTAGGAAGAAAGGATGCCCATTCTATCTGCCTGAAGGGCAGCACAGCAACACACAGCTTCTATAATCCCAGGAAGAGATGGCGGCAAAAATACTGATTGACTGACCTCAGGGAGACAAACACTCACTTCTTATGGAAGAAGTCACACACTGAGAATTAATGCTACTGTGATATTAGTCCTGAGGAGGAAAGTATTAAAAAACAGTCTGACTGGAGGAATCCAAAATTGCTACATGTTCCAATTAAATGTAAAATCTTGGTATATTCTTCCCTGGATAGTGCCTCTGCTTTGTCTAAGATCAAATCATGGGGAGGTATTCAGAGTAAATGATCATCACAAAACTCAAATTCTTACAATAGTACTTTAATTTGACAATAATTAATAAATCCAGACCATTTAGAGGAGGTTTATTGTATTGTTAAAGACGTGCTCCGGAACTTTGGTGACTTCTAAGTATGTTTTAAACCTCCCACTTTGGGCTGGATGTGTCAATGTGTAGTTCATACAGGCATAATCTATGAGCAGAATTACTGTTTCACCTCAATTAACCACGAAATCCCTAGTTTGAAAGCAACTGTTTTCCTGGAAGCTGTGCTTCGCCATTTTCCTACATTTTCCCCCACATGGGCCAGCCCCCTAACAATTATAGTTCTAGCTATTGAGCTTCAGCCCCAAACTATTTTAGTGACAGCTAACAAGATGCACACAGCAGAGCGAGAGCAATGACATGGTGCACATGTGACCACTTTTAGCTCGTGAGCGCTACTTTCAGAACTACTGGCTAAAACTAATTCAAAAGGGCCAGAGAATATCAAGTTTTGTAGTGGCCGTTTAGAGAATCTCTTTAACATGTTGCTGACCATGGCATCAATTATCATATCTCAGTATAGAGCACTAAATACCAAATAAGTATCATTAGTATCATTAGTAAACTGTTAACAGTAATTTATTTAACATCATGGCATGTCTATAGTCCAGAGTGTTAATAGGCTTGGGCGCTATATAACACGTTAAACAGTGCAGAAGGTACTCTTATACACACATACCATCTTGTCAACATCCAATAAATATGTCCTTTCAGAGATTCTTGTTCAGCCATCTCATTATGTTTGAGTCCATTAGGCCTTTGCTTGAGCTTGTGTCTGCTACTCCTGTGTCTCCGTCTCTGTCAGCGTCAGCTCCTGTGGTTCTGGGTCAGGTA